>NC_051163.1:117504547-117549166 GCF_013339745.2 Dermacentor silvarum | reverse complement strand
CCTTCAACTTCTGTTCTTAAAGCTGCATATTGGTTTGCGAGCACCAGCCTGAATTGGTCTGTTTTTACCCTTACTGCCTCTAGGTTGGCCTGTTTCTTCTTGGCTAATTTCACTCTTTCTCTCTTCAAATTGAGAGAAATCTTAGACCTCACTAACCTATGGTCACTGCACTGTACCTTACCTAACACCTCTACATTCTGCACTATGCTTGGATCGGCAGAGAGTATGAAATCTATTTTATTCGTCGGCAAATATACCGACGGTGAACTGACCTCCAGGGCCTTAGAACGTCTGCCGCGCGAGAGGTGTCCAAGTATATGGCAGTTCGGCCGGCGCACCGCCCGCTGTACGATCGACGGGCGAATCGACGACGCGCGAAACTGCGCGCCCCCGCCGCCGGCGACGAAAAGATAGGCTGCAGCTTCTGTTCCCAGTAAAATTATTTCCGCTTGGTAAAGCGATGCATAAATTGTACATTTTGTGACAAACAATAGCCGTTGTCAAACGTTTAACATGAATGAGAGCTCCGATGCAGCGCACGGCTCAGTGGCGCACCGAGGGGGGGGGGGGGAGGGGGCGTTTGTTGTAATCCCCCCCCCCCCCCGCACGCGCCCAGCCCCACCAGTCCAACGTGTACCTTCAGTGCTCTGTTCACAATGTCATTACAATTCAGGAGGTGGCTTAAGGTCGAATTTTCCTGATTACCAAAACAGTCTATCATTGTCTTGTTCATTGTCTTATCATTGTGTTCATTCACACTTAAATTACTTTGACTAAAACGCTGAAGAGTTAAACATCGTCGTCAACCTTGGTGGGATTATTGTTACAATTATGACGCATTTTATTTGCTGTTGAACTCCTATGGCTAAAGCAAGGCAATTGCACATCATGCAAAGTGCTTGCTCGCCACCCCTACCCCAAAAATTCAACCCCCCTCCCCCCTGGCAGAAATCCTGGGTGCGCTACTGGTACGGCTATTCGACGGGAGACGGCCGGCTCGGCTGTGCTCGCATCGCAGCGGACGGCACTCCTAATATCAGCGTATTTTTCTTCTTTGTGCACAATTATTGTGAAGAGCGACAACAACGATAAGAAATTATTGCGGCTCGTGAGCGTCGGTAATTCATTTCGATGCGCCGTCCGCTTTAGCTTTGAAGGGAACCGCAAAAGGCCAAGCGACGATATCGGCGCCGTCGAACGATCAGCGGCGGTGCAGAGTTTCACTTTTTGTTCAGGCCTCCTCCATTTTTTTTGTGTATCTCAAGAAAAATGGAATAAACTTGCATTGGAATTGAATCTTGCCGTTGGCGACCAAAACCGCTATCGACGGCGGCTCGCGAATGGCAAACGGCGTGCGGCGAGTTACTATGCCGGTAACGTGGACGGGCCTTAGCCGCGACCACGGAGTATGATAAACAGGAGCGCCGACTCCGCCGCCGCGCAACGCATTCGCTCGGGACAAACCATGCAACGCAAATTATACATCGCGTAGTGCCATCTGTCGAGGCGCGTGGAAAACACTCAACAGCTTGCTTCCATGTGCGCATGCGCTGAGTGGCGGAGAGCGGCGGAGACCGGCGGCGATGGCGGCGCAGAACCGGCAGCGCGGCACGCGTTGAGTGTGTCGTCTGCTACAAACGTTGACCCTCGGCCGTCTCAATTTGACAGCAGTCAAACACAAAAAATATATGCGCACAAATAATAAAAGCACAAATAAACACGCGGTAGCGCTTTTATGCACGCATACCAAGCATTTTTAGATGTCTTTAGAGGAAACAGACGATAAATGATGGTGTACAAAAAGACACAACAGAAGTACTTATTTTTCACTCTACGTCTGCGCGGAAGCGAACGTGCGAAATTTTCGTCTTCCTCGTTTTGTTTACCATGTCTGCAGTATGTTTATTCGTGCCTGACGGAACAAGGTATCTTGATACTTGTGCGTGAAGAGACTGAGCAACAGGACAGTGTTATGTTCCCGGCTGTAAATCTGGGTATGGCAAAGGACGCGAGAAGTTTTCGCTTTTCGCGGCGCCATCTGATCTTCAACTACTGCACCAGTGGCTTCAAAAAAGTCCTGAAGGTAAGCGAGCGCTTAAAGCAATGGACAAAATATGTTCGCGACACTTCGAGCAGCAGCTTATTCTGGATAGTCACTTCAGCAAAGACAAAGGCGATGTCCTACTAGATGTAAAGAATGTGCCTCGACTTCGAAGCGGAGCCGTTCCTTCAATTTGTTTAGGGAAGCCTGGCATAGCTCAATGATGCTGAATGCCAGGAGGAACCCGAAGACTCCAATGCGGAAGGACGAGAGGAGCTCAATTTAAATTTGTCTACAACTACACACAGCGCAGGTGCCTTTTCTTGTCCAGAGACATGCCGTAATCTAGAGAGAGAGAGAAAGAAAGGGAAAGAAAGACAAGGAGGTTAGCCAGTGTGAATACCGGCCGGCTATCCTGTAAATTCTCAGCCTCGCCTTCGAGATGATTCCCACAGTTAGGCAGACACATTTATAATCAGAGCTTCTCTTGTGAAATAATAAGCAGGAAATACTGGCAGGAATTCCCAATTATTATGTTTAATGAGAATGTAGGGATTCTGCTCGCAAGAGAACCGGGCAACACGAAAATCACCGCGAGAAAGAAAGAAGCAAGCGAAGCATCTTAGCACTTGATGCGTGCTCAGATAAAAAAGAGTGATAAACGTCAACTTTTGCATAAAAACTTCTTTTCGCTGTCGTCTGTCATTGCTTGAGACCACCCGAACTGTCGTTATATCGCCTTACTATTTGGTATAGTTTTTCTTTCCGTCTTAGTTTCCGTAATTTGTTTATTTTCTGTTCTTGTGCCTTGTAAAGTTCCATGTAAGCCACCTGACAAATGCCCTGCATTTGGCCTGTATAAAACAATTTAAATAAAGTGATACATGAGTTGTTTCTCCTGCTAACGTCACTCCGTGAACCGCAAGAGTTATGTGCGCTACAGGCGTCAGGGCGTGCGCGGAGCAGACGACAACACGGATAGGCAAGCAGCAGGGGCGTAGCCAGAAATTTCTTTCGGGGGGGGGGGGGGGGGGCGTTCTCCGGCCCGACCGGGGGGGGGGGGGGGGGGGCAGGCGTCTGCTTTCCTCTACGTGGCGTGATCGATAATAAATATCGGTAGTTTAAGCAGACTCCATACATGTATATCAAAGACATGGGACCCCCCCCCCCCCCCCCCCCCTCGCGTGTGCTAGTGAGGAAATTAAGTAAAAAGTAAAGCAAGCTCAGTAAAATACAGTAAGCACGACAGGTACAGTGGGCGTTTGGAGCAACGGTCTCTCATCGCGCGACTGAATGGACCAGTCTTCGAAGACGCATCATTGAGACGACCCGCCCGATCGGAGAAGCCATCATTAATTGTTAATCTTCGTTAAGCGTAGGTGGCGTCGTCCTCGTCGGGGCGAAGTGCGTTTCACAAATCAAGGTCGGCTATACACGTGAAAATGCATGCGTGACCAGGCTATACATACTCCCATAGCAATAACTTGTTCGCTGCGTCTTTGCGCTAGAAAACTTAAGTACGCGCATAAACGGGAAGGCCTTTTTTTTTTTTTCGAAGCTTTCGTCGCCCTGCTCCCTCATACGAGAGGGTTGCATTTCCTGCGGCAAGTGCATGGGCCGCTGTGTCTTCCGCTGTGTGCGAGTGGGCAGCCGTCATTTGCCTTTACGTCAACAGATTCGGAATTGTACAGAATATTTCACCGCACAGCATAGATATGGCATGCGTACGCATTTTAAGTTGTGCGTGCAACTCATTTCTGCTTCACTTACGCCGGTGCAAACAGGAAGCGGCCTTGTACCTCACAGGATCTCTACTGATTGGTGTACTAGTGAATTTAGAGCACTGCACGGGCTCGGGCTTACCCGAAAGCCCGGGCCCGGCCCGTGGGCCGGGCCGGGCCGGGTAGAACAGTTTTTTCACGGGCTCTGGCTGGGCTCGGGCACGGCGTGTGCTTTTTGACCCGGGCCCGGGCCGGGCTCGGGTTTTTTGACGCGGGTCCGGGCCGGGCTCGGGCTTTCTGGTGGTGTGCATGTAACGTGCAGCGAGTTATTCTCGGGCGTCTCAACTCTGAAAAACATTATTTTGCGGTCTCCGGCCGGGTTCGGGCCGGTTTCGAGTCGGGCTCAGGCCGGGCTCGGGCCTAAGGTAAAGAGGTGGCGGGCCGGGCTGGGCGGGTAACGTAGATTATTTCCGGGCCCGGGCCGGGCCCGGGCCGGGCCCGGGTCTCGCCATAAACGTTTTGATCGGGCTCGGGCGGGCCGCCCAACGTAAAAACGGGCCCGGCCCGGGCCCGGGCTGAAAAAATCGACCCGTGCAGTGCTATACTAGTGATGCAGGAATGAACTCCCGTCTTGTTCAGTGCATAGGGCACATAATCAATTTCTCAGGACGCGTGAACTCCGACGAGAACTGTCAGCGCCTGCAACAAGAGTTTACTTACGCTGTACTGCGCACATGTAATCCATGCTTGTCGGCTGTCTGTTTCGTGCATTCTGTTGCGAGTCGGTGGAATTTCACTGCTGGCATCAACCCCTTCGTGTGTACATTGCTGGTTTGGGATTCCACAACACAACAGCAACTACCAGCGTTGCGCAATTGCTGGTTTGGGATTCAACAACACAACAGTAACAACCAGCCTTCCGTAGTGGCGCAATCGCATACAAGAGACGTTTCGCGCGCAGACTGGCCAGTGGCTACGTTCACACTTGGGAAGCGGCAAGCGGGCGGAAAGGCCAAAGCGGCCAGAAAATCTTTTCCGCGCATGTCCAAGTTGTTCACATTTGTTTTGCTACCGCCGCTGCCGCTTTCGTCCACATCCATCTAGTATGCGTACGTTTGTCGGCGTGGTGTCGCTCATTATCGCATTATTTCGAGCGGTATGTTCATTCATTGACCCACATACCGTCATCAAAAGTGATCATTTTACGCAACTTCGCGTGTCATCTGCGACCTTCGGTCAATTCCTCGTTGGCGTTCCGTGATTCTCCTCACACGGGCGCGGTAGCGCTGAGTCACAGGTTGGTGCCTAGGCGTGATTATATTTATTTAATAGCTTTTATTTACAAGTTGTAATAACATTTCATCATTTCGTATTATTGTCGGCGCCTCCAGGACACCAAAGCGGCAACGGGAACACCAAAGCTAAAACCCGGGCTGGCCCTTGTGTTGGGGCTCGCCGAAGCCTGCGCGTCCTACGTGAGACCTACGCTCCAATCTATCGTCGCTACGAGAAAAGCACCCCGCGACTTCTGCAACATAACGTGCACGTGCACGAATTATGGAGCGCCAACGAGGAATCTGCCCAACTATTGTCTGACAGGGAAGTGGAAGAAGAAATGGCTTTTATACTTCTACCTACTTGTTTTCTAGAAATGGACAATGAATAAACGGAAGACGCGGACACCTTGGAAACGGTGGTGGTGGGTCGGCCTGGCTTCGCAAAAGCGTGAGAAGTTGGGTCACGCCAAGGCTTCGTTGCCGCACCTCCGGTCGCCCGACATACTATCGCGAGTATGGCTGACAGTACGTTTTAGTACCACTCTTGTCGTAGAGCAAGGGGTGGTTCTTGATCGCGTCGATCAGCAGTGCAGCCTACACTTTTGGTGCCATGTTCAATTTTACGACCGGTTGTTTACATGCTAGTGTAGCTAGAGCACTGCACGGGCTCGGGCTTACCCGAAAGCCCGGGCCCGGCCCGGCCCACGGGCCGGGCCGGGCCGGGTAGAGGAGTTTTTTCACGGGCTCGGGCCGGGCTCGGGCACGGCGTGTGCTTTTTGACCCGGGCCCGGGCCGGGCTCGGGTTTCTTGACGCGGGCCCGGGCCGGGCTCGGGCTTTCTGCGAGCTATTCTCGGGCTTCTCAACTCTGAAAAACATGTATTTTTCGGTCTCGGGCCGGGTTCGGGCCGGTTTCGAGTCGGGCTCGGGCCGGGCTCGGGCTTATGGTAAAGGGGTGGCGGGCCGGGCCGGGCGGGTAACGTAGATTATTTCCGGGCCCGGGCCGGGCCCGGGTCTCGCCATAAAAGTTTTGATCGGGCTCGGGCGGGCCGCCCAATGTAAAAACGGGCCCGGGCCGGGCCCGGGCCGCAAAGATCGGCCCGTGCAGTGCTCTAAGTGTAGCTTCCGGTCGAGCAGAACGACTTTCCGCCGCGTTTCCGCTTCGCCATAGCGAAAAAATCGGTCCGAGACCGATTTGGCTCACCGCTTTTTTTTCTGCCTGTTTTGCCGACTAGGCGGGTGGATTTTTGCAAGATTTTGCCGCTTCCGACAGCTCCGAGACCAAGTGTGAACGTAGCCTAAGATCCTGCGCGAGCGCGGCCTAACCTGCACCTGAAGGGAAGCGGCGGAAATGTATATCGGAAATTTCGACCACCTGGAGTCTTTAACGTGCACCTAAATCTAAGTAAACGGGCCTCGAGCATTTTCGCTTTCATCTAAAATGCGGCTGCCGCATTTGTTGCTTCAGAATGCGGCCGCCACATTCTCGCCCAAAACCTCAGAGACCGTCAAAGCCTTGACAAACACCGTGACAGTTTTTTTTCCATATGCAGAAATGATTCGCTGTAAATTACCAACCCAAACGGAAGCGCCCAGGAATGAAATTGTTATATAGTAGCACCGGTTCCTTGAATTATGTCAGCGCGAAGCGATGTGAACAAAGGGTGGGTAAGTGGGGCGGGGGGGGGGTTGCGGAAAAAATTTCAGGGGGGGGGGGTTGGAACCCCCCCAACCCCCCTTCTGGCTACGCCCCTGGCAAGCAGGCGCCGCGAGAGAGTCCCCGCACCTTTGCTCCTCTCCGCTGCAGAGTTTTTCATCATTCGTAGCGCCGTCTGGCGAACACGCCATGAAGCAGGAGCCGGCGTTGCAGAATGTGTCCCTTCCAGACGAGCAGAGTCGGCGCTCCTGTCTTATCTTACTCCGTGGCCGCGACTCAGCACTTCTCGGCTACCTGCTGTTGCTTCCGTGCCTTCCCGTCCTCGTGTGAAGCGTGCCGCTATGGACCCTGTGTTGCTCGCACGTCCAGAAAGGCCAACACTATCGCACTCTGTTCGCGCACCTAATCAGACCGCTAAGCACGACTGTGTTGGAACGCGAGCGATTTGGCACTTGCGTTGTGGGCCGTAATTACCGATACGCAAGCGTGCACAAGCGAGCAACACGACGAGGAAGAGCAGGGAGCACGCGTACCTGCTAGAAAACTAACCGGAAGTCGTAGGGTCTAGCTCGACCAATCGACATTGTCGACCCGGTTTACGTCACCAGATGCACCCTGGTGACATCGTCACGACCACTGGGGATAGCGGAAACCCAGGAGAGGAGGACGGCATTTTTTTTTTATTATGTGGCGCACCCGCGGCGCGTAGCGCTGCAGCGTTTGGCGTCGTTGATCGTGACGGCATTCTGAACTCGATAGGCTTGTTTACTTGAAATGTTCAAAAAATATCTGAGGTGGTTGAGGGGCCCTTTAATGTCAACTAGAATATCGGCTATCACCGTTTGGTCTCTGATCCACACCGCTCTCTTCCTGTCTCCTAACGTTAGGCCTAACATTTTTCGTTCCATGGCTCTTCCTGCTATATATATATATATATATATATATATATATATATATATATATATATATATATATGTGTGTGTGTGTGTGTGTGTGTTCATGCGTGATTGGCATCTATAAGCTCGATACGATACGCTTGCTCATAAATAGACCCGTGTCTTTATTATGTCTACTGTCTGGAAGTTATTGTGTGGTATTGAGAGCAGAAAATCCCGCTTCATGTCATTCTGTTGCTTGTCTTCTAAGCAATAAGTTAAAAGGTAAGTTCTTTACTATAATCAACTGACGTGTAAGGATGCGCAAGGCCTTTGAAATTTTTGGAAAAAGAATATTTGCATGGCTAGCGAAACCAGGCAGGTTATGCAGAATGGCAAGTTCCGAGCACTCGCTTTTCAAACTGGCTCCATTGCAGGACGTATCCGGGGCTCCTATTTGTTCTGATATATCACTTTATATGCACGATGGGTAAGAGCGAAATGAGTGGAAAGTGTACAATTACAAGAGAAGGAAAGAAGCATTGTTAAATGCGAATAATTTATCAATGCTAATGAACATTTGCCACTTTCACAGTATCTATCTATCTATCTATCTATCTATCTATCTATCTATCTATCTATCTATCTATCTATCTATCTATCTATCTATCTATCTATCTATCTATCTATCTATCTAGCCACTTACGTCCTGGTGCTCTCATGGTCGTATCGTTAACTTGATATTTACAGAAATTGGCGTACTATGACAAGAGTGTATAACGAACATAAATGATAGGTTATGACCGGAATTTCATGACATGCATGTCATTTTTAGGTAATAAAACAGCCGCCTAAAAGGACAATGACCCAGCGAAAAACATTAAGACTCAAAAACCACTGAAATGGGTTTGGACGGGGTTACTAAGTGAAGGCAACACTAAAGGATGATGCTAGAAGTCAAAGTCCTGAGCATGACTCAGCAAAATGACGATGACTCAGCAAAAAAACTTTAATGCTCAAAAACCACTCAAATGTGTTCTGTCGGGGGTTCTAAGTGAAGGAAACGCTAAAAAATGGTGGTAGCAGTCATAGCAATGAGCATGACCATAGTCCCTCAATGCTTTTTGTGGTTACGAAACTCCGCCGTCACTCTATGGGAGAAACTCCGCCGTCACTCTATGGGAGAAACTCCGCCGTCACTCTATGGGAGAAACTCCGCCGTCACTCTATGATGCCGCCGCGCTGCGGCGCCACCGCAGCTGAGAGGCCACCTTTTTCTGTGTTAAAGGGACACTAAAGAGAAACCGGAAGTTCAGCTTTAATGGTAGATTATCCTATCACCATCACAGACACACCATTCTTACGGCGAACAGAGGTTTAATTAGCGAGAAAGTGGCGAAAATCTGAAGGATAGGTGCTGACGCCCTTCGAATTTCCCGCACTACACGTTCGTGACGTCGGAGATCACAAACGCAGCCCGGCCGCGATTGGTCGAAAGCGATTTATCGCTATTAATAAAACGCAAAATGAAATGCACCTTAAACGTACGTAAACAGTATTTGCCAACTTTGTAAGCCATTTCAAGCCAGGACGTACAAGTTTAGCGCAAAATGAAATAATTAATAAGAAAAAATGGCGCGGCGCTACATGCGGTCGTGAGAGTTTCGTAGTTCCCTTTTTGCTCCAGGCATCAGCGTGCGCCTGCTCCGCTCTACAGTGTTGCAGTGTTTGGTTGCGTGTTGCGTGGTTCGAAAAACGTTGACTTCGCGGGAAACAGCAAGAAACTACGTCGTGTGTGTAGTGTTGAGGGCTGTATCAACGGCGCAAGGCACTTGCCCAGGGGCAGCGGCAGTGTTGACCCGACTGTGTCCTTTCATGTGGTGCCGCGCGATGGGCCCCGGCGTTCGCATAGGCCCAGTGCTCTGCCGATGATAAAACAGAAAAAGAGCCAAAGAAACCGATGGTGTGCTCTCTGCATTTCGCGCCCTCGGATTATGTATATAATTCCGCCCTCGGAAAGGATATTGGCGTGCCCCAGAGGCCAGTCCTTTCTCGAGCAGCTGTCCCGTCATTGTCGCCTTCATCGAATCCCCTACTCATGCCCCTGCAGCAGCAAACTGGCGGCTCGGTGAAGGCCGAATGCCATTAAAGGAAGACACGAAAAAACCATACCGAGTACGCTCGCAACTTTCTACGCTTGTTCTGTCGGGAACATCGTCGCCTGGCGGACCGGCCGCCTCACCTTCCGTCGACGCGGCTGGCTGCTCACCGCCACCGTACGCGGAAACACCTACCGCGCGAGCACGGAGGATCATTTCGTGCTCCGTTTCATTGAAATCGCTCAAATCCAGTCTTGCTTCCCTGGCGAGCTCTTCGTTGCGAGGTTCAGCGTCAGCAATGGTATCCATCGCTGCCACAGAACACGTTAGCAAAAGTCGCAGCGAACGCAAACGCAGCGGCCATGCAGCCTATGATGGAGCGAGCACCTCGGCCGTTTACGCAAGCGGTGACGTATCATGGCACCCTCTGATTCGCTGAGAGCAATGAAATCCGTGGCGACACTGCTTCAGCGCCGAATCTGGGGTGAGGAAAATTGAGGAAGAGAGATTTGGTCTTTGTTTACCAATTTCTCTGCTAATAACTCATATTTTTGCACCCAATATAAACTGCATGGATTCCTGAAGGTCCCTGTTTAATTCCAGCTGAACTTCCTGTTTCTCTTTAGTGTCCCTTTAAAGGCCCGATACTGAGGATCCTAAGACCTTCGGCATACGTCACTTCGGCAAGATTTTAAAAAAAAATTTCCACCGAGAAGAACATGCCAAATTATGTGTATTAAGTAACACCGATTTTTAGCACCCTAGATTTCCGTGGTACAGAAGATGGTGTTCAACAAGAAAACTCGAAGTTTCATTTACGCGAATGCGTTCGCGAATACCAAGGCTTAATTTATATTCACATAGGTCTGGTTTGGCACCTTCCCCTCAATGTATTTATTTCAATGAACCCGAAACTACGGATCATTTCTTTATAGAGTGTCGTATGTTCACCGTGCACAGAAAACTACTTCTAGAAGGTCCCCTCCGCCAAATTGGATTAGCCATTACGCTACCTATCATTCTGTCTCTTGGGGCGTCGGCACTAGGACACTGCAATAGGAACGTATCTGATGCCATATTTAATATTGTAATGGAAACAAGGAGACTGCCACACTAATTTTATTGTTTTACTTTCCACCACAAGAAAACAGAAATATTAATAGCAAATTTTAAGATAATTTAGCATGAAAATTTATAGTAACGATTAGAATTCATTTATTATCTCATTCTTTAATACGAAAATCCTGTTTACGTTTTATTCCTTTTGCTACCCACTGCCGCCCGCTCCATGGCCAACCCCCCGTAGTGGATTGTTCTATATGTATAGGCACCAAACAAAACCAAAGCTCGGCCCGGCCGCAGCTCGGTTGTTGAATCCTCGAGCTCTATGGTCTGCCGCAACGTTACCCTCCAAACCCTTGTGAGCCGGGCATCAGATAATTTCGTGGTGTTCTTTCAAGATTTGTCCCATAATTCTGCGTACCATTTTGTGTAGCGTCCCGTGCATTGACAAACAGGTGACATGCCGTCTGCGAGTCGGACAGTGTGAGTGCCCACTCGTTTCTGTTTTGCGCGTCTGCAATGGCCATGGCTATTGCAGCCATTTCAGCCGCACACGTGGATCGAGTTTCTTCTGTGGCCGTTGTTGTTGGGTAACCGCTAGCGTGAGTCTCTCTGATGGCTCTGCTAGCGTCTGTGACGTACGCGACCAAACCTTTCCCAAGACGATTCCGCAGGGAATGCTCGTCTTCTACCGGCATGGTATGTTGGATGCATATTCTTGGGTATCGGTGGCACCGTGATGTGGTGTCTCTGTCCAGTAGCACTGTATCCTCGTCGCAGTGTAATGTCGCGGAGTGAAACCGAGCTTTTCTAGAACGGCACGTCCCTGTTTCGTCGTTCTGAGCCGCTCTCTTTGAGCTATGAGGACCGCGCCCGCGTATTCCTCAACGGTGTTGTAGAGGCCTAGGTTCTCTACTTTCTCGTTATTAGCACTTTCGGGGATGCCAAGCGCTGCCTTGAAAGCTTTCCTTATCATTATATTAACTTGTTTCATCTCCCGGTTTGTTAGTGCATGGACGGGAGTGCGTACGTCACCATGCGAATTAAAAAGGCGTGGACCAGCCTGATTGTTCCTACTTCAGTTAGGCCATATTTACTGTTAGATATCCTTCTTAACATACGGGCTACGTTCCCTGTTGTTCCTTTCAACTTTTGGATGGTGTGGGTTGTGCCTACATTCTGTTGTACCCACATTCCCAGAATGCGCAGTGTTTTCCCCTTCCTGACGGGATGTCCATCGCAGTGGATGGTTATTGGTACAATATCGTTCTTCCTCGCGTATTTATCCCTGACTCTTATCAGCTGGGTCTTCTCAGACAAACATTTCATCCCTGCTCCGTCCGTGAAAACCAGTATCTTGTCTACTGCTCTTTGGAGTGTTTCTTGTTTCTCCGCATACGAACCTCTTCGCGTCCTTCGTAAATAGCGACGCCTAAATCTGGGTCCTCCTGTAGTTCAATGTGAGCTTACGCATGACCACAGTGAACAGGATAGTAGAAAGGAAAGCGCCTTGGTTGAAATTAGGCATCGGACCTATATAGTCGACCCCAAACCTCTTGTCACCGTTCGGTGTGTCATGAATGACCTAACGTACGTGTACATGCGGCGGCCCGTTTATGGGCTCCAGGCCTTCCAGGATCGAGTCATGGGAGATTGTGCAAAAAGATTTCTTGATATCGAGCGCCAGTATAAAAATGTCACTCGAACCTCTGATCGGGTGCAGGACGTCGCACTTTAGCGGGAGAAACGCTTCCTGAGGTGATACGTGTGGCCTGAAGCCAAACATATTCCTTGGTAGAAGGTTTTTCCTTGTTATATAGTTGGATAGTCTGGTTAAGATAACTTTTTCAAAACAACTTGCCCACGCATGATGTCAGCGAAATTGGTCTTAGGTTATGGATATCATTGGGTTTACCCGGCTTTGATATGAAGGTGATATTAGACCCTCTCCATTCTGCTTAGAGTTCTCCGTCCTCACCTCAGACTTTCTCCTTAAAGAAGTCCCCGATTTGTCTTAGGGTTGAGTCACTCAGATTTCTGATCATGGCATTGGTAGTGTGATCTTTTCCTGGAGCCGTGTTTTTCCGAAATGATTTGGCCGCCGCGTGTACTTCTTCCAAGGTTATGGGTGCCTCTAAGTCGGGTTGCTGTATTCCTTTGTATTTGGTGTGTAGCAGCTGTGTGGTATGGTTGTGCCCGTCATATGTATATCTCCTTGGGATATCGTCCGCTTTAAACTCGTTCTCAAGAGTCTTGAGTGTCCTGTTCGTCACTCTTTTTGCACATCCGGGGTCAATCGTGCTTCGCAAGATGTGCCATGTCCTCTTAGTGCTCTGTGTTCCTCTGAGCGAGTCAGCAAACCATCTCCAGTTGGCGTCACTCAAACCTTGCGCATACTCATTAGCTGGCTGTGCTAGCTGGGCTATACGTATTTTCAGTTTTCGGTCAAGTTTCTCTCTCCTCCTACGTTTGGTGAGGCTCCTTCTACCATCCCACAAAAGAAGTAGGTGTCTAGTTTCAATTTTCTTAGTTACCCTCGCGTGTGCCCTTTTGGTGTGTGCTATCCATGTGGTTACTTCGCTCAATTCTCCATGAATGTCTAGCCTTTCGCAGAATTTCACCCCATTCGAGATTTTGGCTGTCCCGATCACCCTCCTTATCCTGGCCGCACTGCGAGATATACTGAAAATATAATGGTCGCTGCCAAGGTGCTCTCCTAGATTCGTCCACGTCATGTTCCTCGCGATGTTTGTGAATGTCAGATCTGGCGACGTGTCTTTTGATACACTATTACTTATGCGTGTGGGGAGATCCGGCTGTGTAAGCTGGTATAGGCCATACTCTTCCACTTGGTCCGCCAGCATTATTCCATTGGGGTTCTCTTTGCTGTAGCCCCAGCTATCGTGCTGTGTGTTAAAGCATCCCAGTAATATAAGGTTGGCCTTTCCATTTAGAAGGCCCAATGCGTGCACTAGTATATTCTCGAAGTTGGCATGTTTATCTCTCTGAGGGGTATGCACATTGGTTATCACCGTTTTCGGTCGGCAGCATTTTGAGGCCAGACCGTGATTACGTGATGTTGGATTAGCTCGTTACCTACATAGGTAATGCTCAGTGTCACATCCTTCTTTGCGAGGGTTGCTATTTGTGGGTACTCCGGGTTTTATAGCACACGTAGCCCTTCAGATTTGCCTGGTGTTTGGCTACCTCCTGTATGCATATAATATCGGGTGAGACTGGAGACGATTCAATGGATTGTGTGAAATTGGAGAGTTTTTTCTGCAGTGAGCAGCAATTACACTGCCAAATTTCCACTTGTTCGAACTGTTTACTATTGCTGTGTCTAGCCAAGGCTGGTGTTCTCGAAATCTGTTCTGAATTCTTTGCGACGTCTGGTGGGAGCACCTGGGCTTTGACTAGGTACTTGCGAGGGTTCTGCGTCTTACTTATGTCACTGATGGTGCGTTCCATCTGTCCTAGTTAGGCAAAGACAAGCTGCATCCGCTGTACTAGGTACGCTATCGACGCTGTTTGTGGTTGCTGCGTTGTCGTGGGCTGTACAGCGGGTGCGTTCGCCCGGCCTGGCGTGTCAGCCGATTGATTGAAAAGTTGTGCCTCGAGGCATGCCACTCTAAAGTTGACCTCCTGTAATTCTGTTTTGAGTTGCCTGTTCTCATCTACTACCCTTTTGTATTCGGGGTGTTGCGTGATCGGTGGTGTAACAGGTGTATGTTTGGCTGTGGGAGATAAGACTTGCGCCCAGCTTACCCTGAAGCTTGCTCTGTGCCAGGGATGCCCCGGGTGACTTGCGTCTTGCATGGGCTTGCGCCTTCGTGTTCTTCTGTATGGTTGATCTCGGCCTCGACGCGGACCTTCGACGCAGGGATGCTCCGTGCGGTTGTGAGATGGCGAGCGGGTTCTTGAGCGGCTCCTGCGGGTCGCACCTCGTTCGTACTCCCATTCCGATTCTTCGTCCTCCGAATAGAAGCAGCATGAGCTGGTTTATGTGGATTCTTGGGAGGTTTCGCTGCCTGATATCGTACAGGCAAGAGGCATTTTGGGTAACTGCAGTCTCCGGTTATGTGGTCCCCAGAAAAAATTGCGCATGTCAGGGTACAGTTTTGGGTTACTTCTGGGTTGCGCACTCCGCAGGTACGACACGTGGGCAAATCTGGCTGCGGGCACACGTCGGTGCGGTGGCCAACTTTCCCACATGCTCGGCAGAATTGGACTGTGTTACGAAAAGGAATACACTCCTTCTCACCTCCTCTACAGTAAATGTGTCTGGGTAGCACGTCCCCGAACAAATTAAGGACAGCACTCTGAGAGTCTCCCAACATCCGGGCCTCTACCTCTTCCACTCCCTGGGTGCGAAAACGGATGCTTGCTTTAATAGTCTCAGACGAAGTGTGCGGCTCTATACCGCGGATGACACCTTTCCTCGTTCCTTGGCCTGGTGTGACGTACACATTGACCGGGTGCGGTCTTCCGTTGATCTTCAAAGACGTGACGCCCCTCATTGCCATCGCGACGGTCGTATCCGGGGTGGACACTAGTGCTATGTTGGAACCTGGCCGGATGCGGAGAATGAACTGGTCCCACCTGATTTGTACTCGGCAGGCCTCCACTATTGCGTCGGAAATCGCTTGGCTGGTCGTAGTGACAGTCCCCCGTGAGGTCGGAAGACCAGTTTCAGATCGTCCTTCGGTAGGGGTGGGGGCTTGCGTCTCGTGCGCCGAACCCGGCGTTTTGGCCGGTTGTCCGCTGTAAGCTTGCTGTCCGCGGAGAAGTCCCCTCCTGGCCGTAAGTTCCGCTCCTTTGCCTGTTTGCTCTTTGCTCTGAGCGATTGGTATATCTGCCAACCCTCCTCATCGCGGTCAGTCAGTCTCCTTTCGGGCGGGGAAATGCGCACAGGCGTGCGCGGACGCCATGGTGCTATTCACGGGCAGTTGTTCATCGTCCCGGTTTTGTGCGGCAAAGTCTATAATCTCTTCGCTCAAAACCAGCGTGGTTTGTTGAGCCATTGGATGCGATTCCTTAGGCGAGATCATAGTCGTAGCAGTAACTGCGGCGAGGTCGTGGTTGGCGTATTCGCTCCCGCGCGTCTCGCGGCGTCGCCGCCACTCACCTACTCGATGTAGCGGAGGCTTCACATGGGCGAAGTGACAAAAGGCCGTGAAATGGTGAAAAATGGTCCGAATTCAGTGAAAGTGGTGTCCACCGAGCTGTTCTCCTGGCCGTAAGTTGCGCTCCTTTGCCTGTTTCTTCTTTGCTCTGAGCGATTGGGGTATATTCCAATCCTCCTCTGCGCAGTTGGTCTCCTTTTGGGCGGGTAAATGCGCCTTGGTGTGCGCGGACGCCATGGTGCTATTCCTGGGCAGTTCATCGTCCCGGTTTTGGGCGGCAAAGTCTATAACCTCTTCGCTCAAAACTTCTTCGCTCGATACTTCAAAAAAGAAAAAAAAAGAAAGCCTGCGTGGTAGTCGCATGTATGTCCGCTCAACTCAGCAGCTTGTATATTATAAACGGCTGCTTTCAGTTATCCGGTGCTCAAATAAGGACCATAATGAAACATAGGAACGGCATGTCTCGCATACACGTAGAGATATGTGCAGATCTGTTGCGTTCGTTGAAGAAGATAAGTGTGGTACCACATGGGGCACCCCGGGGTGTTTTAATGGGTTGCAAGCATGGTGAGACTGTCAAAAAAGTTTTCCTTGCCTGAATAAAGTTAGCTGATTTACAGGCTGCCCCAAATCGGGGCGTTTATATTGAATGGCAGCTAGAAACTTGTTAAGCAGGACTTATTAACACCCGTGCGTTAATTCTCTCAGGGACTGCGCCTCTGTGCAACAGCCACGACTCTCCGGCAGCACAATTATTCGGAATAACAGTCCTCACTTGCATCGGTCACTCACCTTTGAGACTTCAATGGTGTTGTTATGCGTTACGTTCGAACGGAAACGACAATTCGGCGTCGTATAGTATATCAATAGCACTTGCATATATATATATATATATATATATATATATATATATATATATATATATATATACATCCTATATATATATATATATATATATAGGATGGTTTTGCCTGCTATGAATATTATTTCTGCGAATGAGAGTGTTATGTGCAGTATTGACTAATAAGTGTGTTGGTTACTGCAAACACGTGCGCGTATTCCGGTCGGGAGTTCCAACTTTTTACATTAGTGCATTTAGAATATTTGTTCCTTTTTCACTTGCATATATATCGTGAATATATATGTCTATGAAGAATAAAATTGGGTTGGAATGCATGCGGCAGGCATTGTCAAATCCTGACTGGGAGCTTACCACTGTCGTTGAAAAGAAAAGTGTACAATCATTGCATTCTACCGGTGCTAACATATGGGGAGAAACTTGGAGGTTAACAAAGAAGCTCGAGAACAAGTTAAGGACCGCAAAAAGAGCAATGGAACGAAAAATCTTAAGACTAACGTTAAGAGACAGGAAGAGAGTGGTGTGGATCAGAGAACAAACGGGGATAGCCGATATTCTAGTTGACATTAAGAGGAAGAAATAGGACTGGGCAGGCCATGTAATGCGTAGGATGGATAACCGGTGGACCATAAGGGTTACAGAATGGATACCAAGAGAGGGGAAGCGCAGTCAAGGACGGCAGAAAAACCAGGGATGATGAAGTTAGGAAATTCGCAGGCACAATTTGGAGGACGCTAGCGCAAGACAGGGGTAATTGGAGATCACAGCGAGAGGCCTTCGTCCTGCAGTGGACATTAAATATAGGCTGCTGATGATGATGATCATGATGGTGATACCTTGGGTAGCGGAAAGAGCGCGCGGCGCGGCCTATAAGAGAGCTGTTGCACTTCTGTTAACCACCGCGCGTGGCGCTGGCGTCAAAAAACCGAGGTCCCTAGTTTGACTTTCGGCAATGCGGTCCTGTGCATGAGATCAGAGGTTCGAGCAAGGTTGGGAGTTAAGCAGTGAGGGGTAGATAGACTGGCTCTGGGAGCACACGGAAATGCACCAAATCAGGGGGTACAGGGTGACATGGGATGGACGTCATTCGAGGGCAGGGAAGCCAGCAGCAAGATGGAATTTGAGGAGCGATTGAGAGAAATGGCAGAAAAGCGGTGGGTAAGGAGAGTTTTCAGTTATTTGTACATGAGGAATGTCGATACAAAATGGAGGAAGCTGACCAGAAAACTGTCAATCAAATATTTGGACTGCAGGAGGGGTGCAAACCAGGAAACAGCGGTTAAGATAAAGGTTAAGGAAACAGAGAGGGGTCTCTGGAAAACAGGGATGCAGACGAAATCAGCACCGGGAACATACGGAACTTTCAAGCAAGAAATTGCAAAATAAAATATCTACGATAATTCTAGGGGAAGCTCTTTGTTGTTTGAAGCCAACACGGCAGTAATGCGGACTAAGATGTACGAAGTCAAGTACCAAGGTATAGACACGTTGTGCTGTGCGTGTGGAGAAGAAGAGGAAACAGCTGAACACCTCATACTGTTCTGTAAAGGGCTTAACCCTACAGTGCAAAGCAACGGGGCTGATTTTTTCAAAGCATTGGGGTTTAGGGACAGTGAAGGCAAAATAGACTTTAAGCGGGTAGAAATAACCAAACAGAGGTTATCTGATTGGTGGATAAAATCAAGGCAGGGGTGAAATATCACCCATCAAAAAGTACAAAATATGTTAATAGTCATGGCTAGGTGGCGTATGCCACCGCCCGGTCCATCCATCCATCCATCCATCCATCCATCCATCCATCCATCCATCCATCCATCCATCCATCCATCCATCCATCCATCCATCCATCCATCCATCCATCCATCCATCCATCCATCCATCCATCCATCCATCCATCCACGGACGGACGGACGGACGGACGGACGGACGGACGGATGGACGACCGTCCGTCCGTCCGTCCGTCCGTCCGTCCGTCCGTCCGTCGAGGAGATCGCGGCCGCTGTAGCGGCTGTAGCACGTGTAGATTGCTGCCAAGGAGGTTGCGTACGCAGTTTCTGCTTCTTTTACCGCATTTCCGGCACGTTATATTTTCTTGCGATATCGCAAAATTCCGCGAAATCTATTTTAACATCGTCTTTTCATTCCCACCATCTTTGTTTACCGTGGAATAATAATCGGTGTCCTTCAAGGCAATTGGAAGTTTCCTTTACAAAATTGAGATGCCGTATACCAATTCTTAATATGTACTTGCACACGTCTGGTCTTGGTGTGTCGCCTCTATGTTCTTTTTGCAATATGCACCTGAATACATTGAACACTTAATTTTCCTCGTGCCACCGATTTTTGAGAGAGAAAACTCTTAGTATATCATTTCAAGAACTTGGGCTGTTACGAACCTCGCCAACCATTCTCTCTTTTGGGGCGATTTCACTGGGACATAGCCACAAGGATGCTTTTCTTGCAGCTTACAATTTAATTAGAGACACAAAAAGAGTACCGTGCTGAATTTCTAGAATTCTTTCTATTATTTCACTTCTTCATGTGAAAATTATTTTATTCTCAAAATCTTCATGGTATTTTTCTAATTGCGGCTATACAAATTTAGTTTTTGTTTAAATTCCAATAAACATAGTTGAAAGCGCCTGCTTCTTGGCCAATCCCCCGTAGTGGGTATGAGCGAATGTTTGGGAGATGAGACGAGGTTGCGACCGCGGGTGCCCCGGATTTTGAAAGCTCAACGGACGGACGTTGTCGTTGTTTAAAGCCCCGAAAGACAAAGTCCAACGAAAGCAGTGGAATAGGAATTTGCACCGCAAAGACAAGCCACACTCGGGAACGTCGGCGGTGTGCGACTACGCGTCTGCACTTCATTGTAAGGTCTTTTAATCGCGCCAGGGGCCAGAAACGGGAAACTGCTAACTACCAAAGCTAAGCCGCTGTACATGAGCGTGTTTGCAGGTTTTTTTAGGGAAGCTTATTCCGTTCCTTTAAGCTTTCGTGTGAAAAGTCCACCAGTTTTGAACAAATTGCGTTGTGATTATACCTGATGCACTTGTCTTGAACCAATGATTTTAAATAAACAGTTGAAACCCAGGAGAGGAGGACGGCATTGTTTTTTTTATTATGTGGCGCACCCGCGGCGCATAGCGCTGCAGCGTTTGGCGTCGTTGATCGTGACGGCATTCTGAACTCGATAGGGTTGTTTACTTGAAATGTTCAAAAAATATCTGAGGTGGTTGAGGGGCCCTTTAATGTCAACTAGTATATCGGCTACCACCGTTTGGTCTCTGATCCACGCCGCTCTCTTCCTGTCTCTTAACGTTAGGCCTAACATGTTTCGTTCCATGACTCTTCTTGCTATATATATATATATATATATATATATATATATATATATATATATGCGTGTGTGTGTGTTCATGCGTGACTGGCATCTATAAGCTCGATACGACACGCTTGCTCATCAATAGACCCGTGTCTTTATTATGTCTGCTGTCTGGAAGTTATTGTATGGTATTGAGAGCAGAAAATCCCGCTTCATGTCATTCTGTTGCTTGTCTTCAAAGCAATAAGTTAAAAGGTACGCGCTCCATATGAAGTTCTTTACTATAATCAACTGAGGTGTAAGGATGCGCAAGGCCTTTAAAATTTTTGGAAAAAGAATATTTGCATGACTAGAGAAACCAGACAGGTTATGCAGTATGGCAAGTTCCGAGCACTCGCTTTTGAAACTGGCTCCATTGCAGTACACAACCGGGGTTCCCATTGGTTCTGATACATCACTTTATATGCACGATGGGTAAGAGCGAAATGAGTGGAAAGTGTACAATTGCAAGAGAAGGAAAGAAGCATTATTAAATGCGAATCATTTATTAATGCTAATGAACATTTGCCACTTTCACAGTATCTATCTATCTAGCCACTTACGTCCTGGTGCTCTCATGGTCGTATCGTTAACTTGATATTTACAGAAAGTGGCATACTATGACAAGAGTGTATAACGAACATAAATGATAGGTCATGACCGGAATTTCATGAGATGCATGTCATTTAGGTAATAAAACAGCCGCCTAAAAGGACAATCCCCCAGGGAAAAAACATTAAGACTCAAAAACCACTGAAATGGGTTCGGACGGGGTTACTAAGTGAAGGCAACACTAAAGGATGATGCTAGAAGTCAAAGTCATGAGCATGACTCAGCAAAAAAACTTTAAAGCTCAAAAGCCACTCAAATGTGTTCTGTCGGGGGTTCTAAGTGAAGGAAACGCTAAAAGATGGTGGTAGAAGTCATAGTCATGAGCCTGACCATAGTCCCTCAATGCTTTTTCTGGTTACGAAACTCCGCCGTCACTCTATGAGAGAGCTTGATATGTCGCATGAAGCCGCCGCGCTGCGGCGCCACCGCAGTTGAGAGGCCACCTTTTTCCGTGTTAAAGGGACACTAAAGAGAAACCGGAAGTTCAGCTTTAATGGTACATTATCCTATCACCATCACAGACATACCATTCTTACGGCGAACAGACGTTTAATAAGCGATAAAATGGCGAAAATCTGAAGTATAGGTGCTGACGCCCCTTCGAATTTCGCGCACTACACGTTCGTGACGTTGGAGATCACAATCGCAGCCCGGCCGCGATTGGTCGAAAGCGATTTATAGCTATTAATAAAACGCAAAATGAAATGCACCTTAAACGAACGTAAACAGTATTTGCCAACTTTGTAAGCCGTTTCAAGCCAGGCCGTACAAGTTTAGCGCAAAATCAAATAATCGATAAGAAAAAATGGCGTGGCGCTACATGCGGTCGTGATAGTTTCGTAGTTTCGTTTTATTGCGATAGCAATTATATGGACACTCAAAAGCAGATTTCTGCCGTCGGCGTCGCCGTCGCCGTCGCCGTCGCCGTCGCCGTGAGGTTCCGTATGACGTCATTTGGAGATGAAATCGTCGCCGCGCGCCGAACGCTGTATGTGCGAGTGAAAGGGCGCGAGGGGCGCGTCTTTCACGGGGAGTGAACGCGCGGCGGAGAACAAACGCGCGTTCTGCGCCGTGCTCGCTTAAGGGCTGCAGAAGTAGGCGTCTCTTTTCTCCTTTACAATCACCATATATGTAGAGCAAACGCGCCTTCTTCAGACGCGCGAGAGGCCGTGGGGGAGGGGGAGGGAAGGGAGGCGACGTTTAGCTGCGGCACCAAGTGCCTATTTATATCAGAGGCTCCAGCAACAGTCACCAACGCCGCACGCATTTTGAGCTAACGCGGGCAAAACGCCGATGGCGTCGACAACAGTTCTGCGTGTTGTTGCTACCAAAGCCGCTCACCTTACTTCGTATGACATTGCTGTGTTGCTATCGCATTCATTGCTTCGCCCTTAGGGCGAAACTGTGACATTTTTTGCTCCAGGCATCAGCGCGCGCCTGCTCCGCTCTGCAGTGTTGCAGTGTTTGGTTGCGTGTTGCGTGGCTCGAAAAACGTTGACTTCGCGGGAAACAGCAAGAAACTACGTCGTGTGTGTAGTGTTGAGGGCTGTATCAACGGCGCAAGGCACTTGCCCAGGGGCAGCGGCAGTGTTGACCCGACTGTGCCCTTTCATGTGGTGCCGCGCGATGGGCCCCGGCGTTCGCATAGGCCCAGTGCTCTGCCGATGATAAAACAGAAAAAGAGCCAGAGAAACCGATGGTGTGCTCTCTGCATTTCGCGCCCTCGGATTATGTATATAATTCCGCCCTCGGAAAGGATATTGGCGTGCCCCAGAGGCCAGTCCTTTCTCGAGCAGCTGTCCCGCCAATGTCGCCTTCATCGAATACCCTACTCATGCCCCTGCAGCAGCAAACTGGCGGCTCGGTGAAGGCCGAATGTCATTAAAGGAAGACACGAAAAAACCATACCGAGTACGCTCGCAACTTTCTACGCTTGTTCTGTCGGGAACATCGTCGCCTGGCGGACCGGCCGCCTCACCTTCCGTCGACGCGGCCGGCTGCTCACCGCCATCGTACGCGGAAACACCTACCGCGCGAGCACGGAAGATCATTTCGTGCTCCGTTTCATTGAAATCGCTCAAATCCAGTCTTGCTTCCCTGGCGAGCTCTTCGTTGCGAGGTTCAGCGTCAGCAATGCTATCCATCGCTGCGACAGAACACGTTAGCAAAAGTCGCAGCGAACGCAAACGCACCGGCTATGCAGCCTATGATGGAGCGAGCACCTCGGCCGTTTACGCAAGCGGTGACGTATCATGGCGCCCTCTGATTCGCTGAGAGCAATGAAATCCGTGACGACACTGCTTCAGCGCCGAATCTGGGGTGAGAAAAATTGAGAAAGAGAGATTTGGTCTTTGTTTACCAATTTCTCTGCTAATAACTCATATTTTTGTACCCAACAAAAACTGCATGGATTCCTGAAGGTCCCTGTTTAATTTCAGCTGAACTTCCTGTTTCTCTTTAGTGTCCCTTTAAAGGCCCGGTACTGAGGATCCAAGACCTTCGGCATACGTCACTTCTGCAAGATTTAAAAAAATTTCCGCCGAGAAGAACATCCCAAATTATGTGTATTAAGTAACACCGCTTTTCAGCACCTTAGATTTCCGTGGTACAGCAGATGGTATTCAACAAGAAAACTCGAAGTTTCATTTACGCGAATGCGTTCCCGAATACCAAGGCTTAATTTATATTCACATATGTCTGGTTTGGCACCTTCCCCTCAATGTATTTATTTCAATGAACCCGAAACTACGGATCATTTCTTTATAGAGTGTCGTATGTTCACCGTGCACAGAAAACGACTTCTAGAAGGTCCCCTCCGCCAAATTGGATTAGCCATTACGCTACCTATCATTCTGTCTCTGGGGGCGTCGGCACTAGGACACTGCAATAGGAACGTATCTGATGCCATATTGCTCCTGGCATGGCCCCGGGCTTGGAAATGAGGTTGGAGATGTCAGGTTTGGTTTATCGGGGGATGATGCAGTTGAATCTGGAGTGCGCTGCTCGGTTGCAAAAGACACCAGATGCCGTCGGTTTCGCTGCATTACACCCCTGGGTGTTTCCACAATGTACGAGTGTAGCCGCTGGGCTCTACTGAGAACCTGAGCACGGCACTCGGCATCTGTTACCCACATTCCGTCCCCTGAAGAGAGGTCCCGAAGCTCTCGCACCCTGTGGAGACAGTTGAAGTTCCGAGCTTGCCGTTTCTTGGCGGTGGTGTCTTTTGGGAGAAGATGTCTGGTGGTGGTATTTCTGGCGACAGTTAGCCGTGGTCCCTGGGCACGCGTGTTCGCAAACGCCGACCCTTGAGCAGCTGCGATGGGCTGTAACCCGTCTCACCTGGTGTTTAGGGATACGCTAGCAGTGCCAGGAAGCAGTCATTGCTCTTGCGGAAGAGATGCTTCACAGTGTGCGCTGACCGTTCTACTGCACCGTTCGACTGGGGGTAACCGGGACTGCTAGTAACATGACTGAACCCATAGTTTTTCGCAAAACTTGCAAACTCGTGTGACGTGAACTGGGGTTCATTATCACTTCGGAGCACTTCCGGTATGCCGAATTGAGCCATGACACTCTTGATAGCCGAAATCACCGTCTGGCTGGAAGTGTTGCGTAGCGTGATGACTTCAGGGTAGCGTGAATAGTAGTCTACAAGCAGCAGAAAATTCTGTCCCTCCAGGTGGCACAAATCTGCCCCCACTTCTTGCGATGGGCGCTCCATTGAAGGTGTTGGTAGCAAAGGCTCAGCTCGCTGAACTCTTGTAGTTGCGCACCGTTCACATGATTTAACCATTGACGCAATATGTTTGCCCATGTAAGGCCACCAAACAGAGTCGCGCGCACGTGCCCTGCGCCGGTTCACTCCCTGATGTCCTTCATGATTGCATCCATAACGTCCCTCTGTATTATAATGAAACTTTTGCGCACACAACACGAAACCACAACGAAGAAGTACACAAGGACTAGCGCAGATCACTAGAGCAGGACTAGAGGACTAGAGCAGGACTAGAGCAGGACTAGCGCAAGGACTAGCGCAAGGACTAGCGCACAAGGACTAGCTCACAAGGACCTGCGCTAGTCCTTGTGTACTTCTTCGTTGTGGTTTCGTGTTGTGTGCGCAAAAGTTTCATTATGATGCCAAACCAACTAGCCCGCCTATCCGTTTTAATGCTGTCCCTCTGTAGAGCTTCCGAAATCACAAGACAGCCTCCTTTAAGAAGCAATTCCTTGCATAAGGTCAGCTCCCCTCGGTACTTCCAATACTTCAAGAGGTTTGATGGAACCTAGCTCGTTCGGGGCCAACCTTGTCCGCAGTATTTCACAAGGGCGACGCACTCGCCATCCATCGACTGGTGTTGACGCACTGCTTCAAGGCCGACTGGTGTGTCTTGTTCGATGCTGCCGACAACCTCACTGACATACAACCCCATTTGGTTTCCCTCAGTGGTGGGTGCTGGTGTGACAGGGGCTCTTGAAAGAGTATCAGCCGTTGCCAGCAGCTTCCCGGGAACGTACAGAATCCTGTACTGGTACCTCATGAGCTTTAGTAGAAGCCTTTGGATTCTTGGCGGTAAAGCATCGACATCCATGGAAACCAGCAGTAGCGTGAGCGGTAAGTGGTTAGTCTCGACGGTGTAGTATTGGCCACGGACATGCTCGTCAAACCGCTTGACTGCCCATGCAACTGCCAAGCCTTCCTATTCCGTCTGGCTGTACCTTGTTTCGCTGGTGTGAGAGAGCGCGATGCGGAGGCCACAGCCCTACGCTCCCCGCTCGGCTGGTCTTGTAGCAAAACAGCACCCAAGCCAAACGAACTTGAATCTGTGGATATGATGGTCGGGTGCAATGGCTGGTAGTTCGCCATGCAGATATTGGACGACATCATATCCTTGAACTTCTGGAACGCATCCTGCTGGGCTGGTCCCCACGCCCACTCGCTTTTCTTGTTGAGCAGTCCACGAATGGGTGCCGTCAGCTCTGACAAGTGTGGTAAGAACCGTGCCACGTGGTTGGCCATGCCAAATAGTCTGCGGACACCACCGACATCAACCGGAGGTTCCATGCGCCTGAGAGCGGCAAGCTTGTCTTGGTGCGGCGAAATACCACTGCCACTAATAACGACCACAATGAACTTCACGCTTGTAACACCGAATTTGCATTTCGACTTATTGAAGGTCAGCCCAGCGTTCCTAAGACGACCCAGCACTGCTTGAAGCCGGATGTCATGCTCTGCCCAGTCTCGGCCAAAAACCAAAATCTCGTCGATTATATTGACGACGCCGTCTTGGCCCTCAAGAATGTAGCTCATTTGGCGCTGGAAGTATTCCGGTGCGGACGTTATCCCGAATGGCAGCCGACGGTAACAATAGCGTCCTGATGGCGTGATGAATGTCGTTAATTCTTGAGATTCTTCTGCCAGCCTTACTTGATGAAAGCTGGATGTTGCGTCGAGCTTCGAGAACACTTGCGCATTACCCAGAAGTCCCAAAACTTGATATACGGTGGGCAAGATGTGACGCCCTCGCAACACTACCTGGTTCAGCTTGGTAAGGTCGACACAGATGCGGTATGAACCTGAGGTCTTCGGTACAATGACCATACCGGCGCACCACGGTGTAGGCTTTGTCACGCGCCTGATCACGCCCTCCTCTTCGAGTCTGTAGAGCTCTGCCTTGACGGCACCGTGTAACGCAATGGGCACCCGTCATGGGACTTGCAGTGAGTAAGGGTCTGCATCTGGTTTTAAGCGTATAGTGTACGCTTCCTGTAGCTCGCCTAAACCACAAAACAGCTCGTCTGATGTCGCCTGGTTGTATTCGGTCTCGACCACGGCATCCACGAACTTGACCACACCCGGCTATTGGATGGCAGGAAACCCCAGAATTGGCACGACCTGTGACCGAATTACGTACAGCCGCTGCTTCACCAGCTTGTGCTTCCATTGCAGAGTGGCCACGAACGTCCCTAGCACCTCCAATGGTTGCCCAGCCGGTCCCGCGAACTACCCTTCTGGCGCCTCGAGATGTGGTGGAATCCCAGAAAATGTACTGGGGACCATTGTGACCTCTGCGCCGCTGTATACTTAAAAGCACAGAGGCATTGCGTCAACTTTTACGTCGACAAACTTGGCCAGGGCTCCACTGCTCGAACCGACTGCACTTAATTTCTCAAGGGAAAGGTTCTTGCCAGCACGGCACACCGCTGGGAAGTGTCCCTTCTTGCTGCATTTGTTGCAGGTCGCTCAGCGCGCGGGACATTCTGAGCGCGGATGAAAAGATCGTCCGCAAAATCCACAAGGTGAAGAAGAAACATGTGCTGCGTGGTGCGTCTCTCGCTGCTGTGGGCGGTTCCGCATGACTTTCGTCACGTGCACGTTTATCAGCCCGGGATACGTTACCACTGCTGGCGAGCATGCCGAAAGATTTGATCTTTCCTTTTCTGCGTCTTCCGCCTGATGAACACACGTGAGCGCTTCAGCTAATGTAAGTTTCGGAGTCCGGCAGAGCTTGTACAATAACTTCGTGTCACGAAAGCCAAAAATAAAACGGTCGCGGACCAATCGCTCTTCTATGACACGTGAAGCGTAGTTGCAGCGCTTCACCATGTTTCCTAGAGCCGTGAAGAACGCATCAGCAGTCTCGCCTGCCTGTTGAACGCGTCGGTGGAACCTTGCGCTCTCGTACAACTCGTTGGCGGGGTGTACGAAATATCCGTCGAGTTTTCCGACGATGAGACTGTAGTTTGCGTAGTCTTCGTTTGGTACTTGCAACGCGCACAGAATGTCCCGTGACCTGGTTCCCATGCAGTACAGCAGCGTTCTGACGTGAACTTCAAATCATCGCCCGCTGCGTGAAGACCCGTAGCGAAACTAGTCCTCGAACTGTTGGCGCCAGGCGCGGATCCAGGAGGGATGTCATGTCCGGATGTCCTGACCCCCTCCCCCCCCTCATATTTTTGCATCACCCCCTCGCTGACTGGGGGATGGCCCTGTCGCAAAAAATATGGCCAGCAGCATTCTTCAAAAGTATTTTTCGTGAGTACCAGTGATATCAGCCATGGAGAAGTAAAGCTAGCTCACTCACAAGCTTAGTTGTATTCCGTCGGGGTGTGGTGTCGCGAAGTTGCCGTAGTTATTTTTTCTCATGAACACATTGGACCTCCTGGCGCCGGCGGTGCCTTACTCGTCCCGTCGGTGGCGTCGAATGAACGAAGGGACGTCCCTTTTTCCAAACACGCCGATGTCCGCGCGAGCGCCTTCGCGCCTGATCAACTTAGTTGCCCCTTGGGGTGTCATCGGTTTCCTCATTGGCTGTCATCGGTTCCGCGACCAACCTGCTTAATGAAAGAGATCACTTGCTGAAGTGTTCATATACAGGGTTTGTCCGAAAAGTAATGTCAGTGATTATATTGTGAAGCGACTAAACGTCGCAGCGTGCTAAGACCAGTTGGGATTGGTGGAAGGGGTAGTTAGCATACGCACGCGTGGTCGCTCAGTCGTATGCGACAATCTGGAGAGTAAGGACAAGGTTTTTCGTCAACTCATTTTTATTTACCGTGCAAGCCCTAATGCAGCGCTCGTTGGAACAAAGGATTGCCATCGAGTTTTGTGTAAAACTCGGCAAGTCTGCAGTGGAAACTTTTCCAATGATAAAGACAGCTTTTGGTGATAATTGTTTGTCAGAACGGCAAGTTTACCGGGGGCACAACGTCTTTTTAGAAGGTTGTGAAGAGGTCAGCGATGAAGCCCGCGCTGTACCGCCATCAACGACCATCAGCGACGAAAATGTGACGCGCGCGAGAGATCTTTTGTACTCAGACCCTCGTTTGAGGGTTCCGTTTAGTGGCACAGACAGTAAACATACCAAAAAGTACCGTTCACGAGATTTTGACGAATAATTTTCAAATGCGAAAAGTGTGCGCGAAGATCTTGCGCGAAATATTAATGGACGCCCAACAATCAAGCCGAGTTGAAACATGCCAGGAGGTTTGGGACTTGTGCGAAAGTGACCCACACCTTTTGGACAATGTCATCACAGGTGACAAGACTTGGGTGTTTGAATACGACCCCGAAACAAAAAGGCAAAGTGCCAAGTGGTACAGCTCGGCGTCCCCTCGCCCCAAGAAGGCCAGAATTAGCAAGTTAAAGTTCAAGACCATGCTGATTGTGTTCTTTGACATCAGTGGCCGGCCTTGTCCACCATGAGTTTGTACCCAATGGCGCAACCGTGAACGCCAAATTCTACGTGAAAGTGCTGAAGCGACTCAAATGAAGGATTCATCGCACCCGGCCTGATATCGGGGGCGATTGGAAACTTCACCATGACAACGCACCATGCAGCCTGCACCGCCTTCCTCGTGACCCGCTTCCTGGCCGATTGAAAGATGTCAACGGTTCCCCAGCCGCCCTACAGTCCTGACGTGGCTCTCCCAGGCTTCTTCTTGTTTCTGCGCTTGAAAATTCCCATGAAAGGACATCATTTCGCGACAGTTGGCAAAGTCGAAGAGGCTTGCACCAAGGCTCTAAAGGACATTCCTAAGGAGGCCTACCGTGACGTCTTCGATGGTTGGAAATCTCGCTAGAAGCAATGTAACGACGCAGGAGAAGCCTATTTTGAAACATTTTATTGTGTTGTACCGATCTCATCAATAATTTATTTTTGATCAACTCACTGACATTACTTTTCGGACAAACCCTGTATAAATAATAACAACTAACAGCTAAACTAAGAACTACGCATGGGCAACTTTTTTTAACTGTAGCACTCATTGTGATCACAGTTACACGTTGACAATATCCAGTACGAGCACAGTACCGTTCGTACGCTACAAGTTTTTCATTGTAACTTCGCAGTTTTATTGCCGTACATTAGGCATAGCAGGGTCAAAGCCGCGGAATCCGTTTATCTGAGTGGGCGTTCTCGCGGAGCGGGGCGAAGTCTCGAGCAGCGGCTGCGAAGTGGGGGAGCGTGACGTCAGCGGTCAACGCCAGCACGCGGGCCAAGGATGGCGTCGCGTGGTTAGAGAAACGGAAGCAGATGCGCGCCTTGTGTAAAAGGATGGCGTCGCGCGGGAAAGAAAACATGAAGATACTGGCTCGCGCTCTCGGCTACTAGAACACATCGTTATTCTTGTAGGTGGCGTTGTGAGTCTTCATACGCGGTGATTCGCATATCGTAAACAACCAGCGTAGTGGTTGCCGCGTTGGAGCTCCAAAGCAAACGAAGGTGTCTCAGCCGAACACAAAGAATCTCCTTAAGGAAATCAATGTGTCCCAACAGAACTCCAAAGACGGGCCCGTGCTTACGCATTTATAACGAACCTGCAACAGATCATCCCAAATTTTATTTTAAGAACCAATACAGGCTAGATATACCAGGTGTTCAAAATTAAGCATTATGGTTTTCTTAAAATTAGGCACTGGGAAGCACGTGAAGAGCACCTGCGCAAATAAGTTATGTGGCCAGGGGGACACAAAGTGAGGTGATAATTATCGCTGTCAGCAGCCGAATTGACTAAAATTGAATAATTAACTTTTTATTGACTCCAGTAAGAAACACGACTACCTCTAAACTTTCAATACAAACATACCCACTTACTGCAGTCGACAAAAAATAATTGTTCAATTTTAGTTATTGAACTGTTGACAGCGACTATTATCATCTCACTTTGTGCCCCCCCTGGCTACATAACTTATCTGCACAGGTGGTCTTCGCGTGCCTCCCAGTGCCTAATTTTAAGAAAAGCATAAAGCTTAGTTTTGAACACCCTTTATTATCAGGCACAGCCGCCAAGCACATGGCTCTATTGGGTAACATCCTTTTCCTATAAGCTCGGAGAAACCGATATCTGGCTTCGCTACAGGTCTTCTTCCTCTTTCTGGGGTTTTACGTGCCAAAACCAGTTCTGATTATGAGGCACGCCGTAGTGGAAGGCTCCGGATTAATTTTGACCACCTGGGGTTCTTTAACGTGCACTACAACGCAAGCACACGGGCGTTTTTGCATTTCAACCTCCATCGAAATGCGGCCGCCGCGGCCGGGATTCGATCCCGCGATCTCGTGCTCAGCAGCGCAACGCCTGAGCTGACTGAGCCACCATGGTGGGCTACAGGTTTTTCTGTAGACGTATAAAACGCGGGTTTATCGTGAGCAGAAACGGTGAATTTCGATAAATACGAAAGGCTACTATCATCATCATTGACAGAAGCTGACCCCCCCCTCAGAAAGAACCTGGATCCGCCCCTGGTTGGCGCCATCTTTGCCAAGCCGCCGGGTTCTCGAAGTCGAATTGAGGGGGCGGTCGCAAGTGGTGCGCAGCGACTACCATGACTCCCTTGCCGGCAGCCGCAAGTGGCTCGCTGTCCTTGGTGTCGTCCCGAGACATCGTCAATTTGAAGCAGATCCCACTTCTGACACCATGTCGTGACGAGAAGAACGACGTGACCTTCGGCTGGGCCGGCAACGAACGAAGATCCCGGTGCTGTTTATTGTCATGTTATATATACAGGAGTGGAATGGAACCACTTAAGTGGCGCCCTCTGTTAGAGAGGTAAGCAGCGTTAGTGTTAGTGGTGTTAGTGGCGCCATCGTGGGCTAGAATGCAACACAACACAACACTACAGCATCGGCGTCGCCGATTCCGTCTGCTTCCAGCATTACATTCCACATCACAAGGAGAGTCTGTTTTCGTTAAACTAGGCTGCACCTGGTCACCTGGCTCGCAGCGTGCCGGCGTCGTCTGTGAGAAGTAACAAGCAATTTCGCCCTCGCAACAGGGCAGATAGAAGTGCGAATCGACGCAAAACTCGGGCTAGAAACGTGCTTCGCCACAGCCAGGCCTCAATACTACCCAAGCTGAGACTACCCCGATAACTTCTCTCGTCGCAACCAGGCGCCGCCACCATACCTCAAACTCTAGCGCAAGACGCCCATATAAGGTCCGCATGACGTCGATGGCGGGATGGCGTGATCATGAACATGGTGTGATCAGGCAAGGTGACGCTATAAAAGATGTGCGATAACGTCTCCGTGGTCTTCGCTGGGTTCATCTGCCTGAACGTCTGTCTGCTTGGCTGCTGCTTGGTAAGAACGCCTTAATTACGTTCTTTTTTTCCCCTTCATTACTTTGCAAATTGCTTTTGTATTTGTCACTTCAGCCGTAAGTTGAGATTTGTCGCATTGTGCTTTTTGGCGCAGAGAGCTTTTTTGAGGTCATCACTTCGCGCATGATGTTAGTGGATTGCTTCACATTAAGTAAGAAACTGCAATTTGGAATGCTGCGCAGCGCGTTCGCGAGAAAATAGTTTCTTGCCGCAAGAAAGTGAGTCGGCACATGCCGGTACAGGTAGTCTGAATTCAATGCATGCGTGTGAATTTGTGTGAAAGAATGCAGGTATGCTTAGGATCGTTATTCGTGGCGTTCGCAGATTGCTTGAAGCCTTTGTTACGAGCGCAATAAGAGAGAACTTGCAAATTGAGAAGAATGTTTGTAAGCTCTGATAATACACTCCTGCCTCAGTAGCGCATGCATGGCACCGAAGGTTGTTTTTTTTAGCTGCGGGAATTGCACGTGACGCTTTTCGCGAAAGGGCGATGTGAACTGCGTAGGAGAAATTTGTGCGAAGGCTGGAGAGAAGACATAACCAACACTTTTTTTTCAGGTCATACCGTCCGGAGTCAAGTACTACGGCAATGGCTGCTGTGTTGTGTGGTGCAGCAACAACGGCAGGACAGGCAGAGAGCGTGGTTGGCTGAGAACTGTAGTGAGCAGCCTCCATTGTTTGTTTGCTATGAAGCCCGAAACTACTACTTAATAAGAAAATTAGGCGTCAAAAGATGAGCGTTGTTTTCCTCTTTAATGCTAATGAAGTGTTCTGCAGTTTTACTGTTTTGTGGGGGTTTTTCATAAAATCGCCTGTTTATTCGTTTTGTGAATTTTTTTATCAACATATGGCAGCTGTATTGGCATGTCTTGCATTGTGCAGTGCACCCATTATGTGTTTGCGCTCATCGAACATTGCGAAAACCAAGTGTGCATGTGCTTACTGAGAATATGACTTGAAAATAAAGCTTCTCCTCTTCCAACACTTGTCATGCTTATTTGAAACGTCTGCATAAACACACAGTGGTATCGTGTGCTTGCAGCTCTGGCGGTACAGCTTACACGAAGCTACTCAATGCATGCAAGCAATGCGCTAAAAAATCAAAAAATACCCTCCGGGATGAGCACTCGCACGGAGGCGATCTTGGAGGCCGTGTGTGTTTTCTAACCGTCAAAAGATAGCATTCGAGTTTAGCTTGCGTGCGGTCCCAACATGAGTCTGTGTAGATTCCACGCACCCGCTAGGTGCGCTGCGAACCCGAATCTGGGAGGAGTAATGGTGCCAGCGCTAATGTTCGCAAATGCCATTCTATGCTTAAAATCGGATATCTTGTCGGGGTTGGAAGTTAACCAAATATCAGTAGGCCGGTTGGCTTTGGAATCCCACGGTAATACCACAAATGAGGCAGTGCAGTGTGACATGGGTTAGGCTTCTTGTGAGGTCAGAGAAGCACAGATGCAAAATTAGTTTTGAAGAAAGGCTCAGGAACATGGATGAAAATAAACGGACAGCTAAAGTGCACAAGTATCTGTGCATGAAAAGCGTGGACACAGAATGGAGGAAGAGGGCAAGGAAGTTGGCAACCAAGCACAGGATAATCGAAACTGTAAATAGAAAACCAGGAGTCATCCATGGAAACAAAAAAGGACCATGAAGATTTACAAGAATGAGAAGAAAGAAATTAGAAGGGAAAATTTGTACGATAACACAAGGGCCAGTGCACCTTGCTATTTGAGGCTCGAGACGGTTGCCTAAGGAGCAAAACACACGGCAGGAAATATTCGAAACTAGATGAGACATGTGCATGCGGCAGTAAAGATGCAGAGACCACTCAGCCCATCCTAATGGAATGCGATGGGATCCACCCAGCCCGCACCGTAGGTATTCATCATCATCATCAGCCTATATTTTATGTGCACTGCAGGACGAAGGCCTCTCACTGCGATCTCCAATTACCCCTGTCTTGCGCTAGCGTATTACAACTTGCGCCTGCAAACTTCCTAACTTCATCATCCCATCTGGTTTTCTGCCGACCTCGACTGCGCTTCCCTTCTCTTGGTATCCATTCTGTAATCCTAATGGTCCACCGGTTATCCATCCTACGCATTACATGGCCTGCCCAGCTCCATTTCTTCCGCTTAATGTCAACTAGAATATCGTCTATCCCCGTTTGTTCTCTGATCCACACTGCTCTCTTCCTGCCTCTTAACGTTACTCCTAAGAATTTTCGTTCCATCGCTCTTTCTGCGGTCCTTAACTTGTTCTCGAGCTTGTTTGTTTACCTCCAAGTTTCTGCCTCCAAGTATTCAGTACTAAACCACTGGCGCGATCGGGCGCAACAATCTGACGGCATTTCGTCTCGCAGACGGAAACCAAGCACCGGCCGCGAGGCCAGCGAGGCGGCCGGTGCACCGGCCAGCGAGGCGGCTCGGCTGGCAAGCACTACGTTAACGACACCGACAAAACCAATTCATTTAAGCCCACGTTATTCGGCTTGTCAAAAAAAAAGTCACAGGCCTTCACGGCACACGCAGCACAGTCACAGCGTAAGCTGGTCGAGCGCCTCAAGAGTAGCTCCAATTTGGGCACCATGCACAACAGCGTCTTCGTGGCAGTCTGTTCGCTTCGTTTTGACAAGAACGATCTGAACTGTCCGCCCGGCGTCGACGGCAAGCTGCGGATTGTAATGCTCTCGGCACAGAAGTCTGCTGAGCTGGATCAAGCCTTACAACTACAACTTACATGTCGGGACGCCGCGTTTGCAGGCACCTTAACTAGATGGCGCCACCATACTGGCGGAGGCACGGCAGCACGGGAGCGATTTGATTGGGCGCCTCGTCTGAATCGCATATCGTCGTCTGCGCCTGCGGACACTGTGTTTGCAGGCACGTTACCTGGATGGCGCCACCATACTGGCGGAGGTAAGGTCTCCGTATTTTTCAAAGGAAGCGCAAACTCCTCCTCTCCGCGCCGTTTCCTCCTCGCCCCTTCCTCTCGGCTGTCATTAGTGAGCGAAGCTCGCGGCCTCTACCGCCCACTTCATTTCTTATCGCATGCGGCGCAATGAAGCGCTTGCTTGAAACGCGAATGTTCTGGGCGCATTTTGACAAGGCTGTTCGTACGTAAGATATCTGCGTAAGATAGGTAGTACCTTCGATTATTAGTAGAATCTGCGTCGCTCAGACGAGGAAAAGAAAAGGTAGAACAAGTCAAACGCAATCCTAAGCAGTCTTTACTGCTGCTGATTGTTTCTCGGAATCGAATGGTGTTCTGTTTACTTGAGGCATTTACGAAAACAAAGCGCTACATCAAACTATGCACACACAACACGGCGGAGACATTTATGCGCTAAATACCCTCAACGGGTTGTTTTTCCAAAATGCATCCGCGCTTTTCTTTCCCCCTCAGTTATGTGCCTTGGTTCCCGTGTGTGCGCGGGCTTTCTGCGTTTTGCTCTTTAATTGGCGACTCTTCCATTGTGCTCATTTTATGAGAAGTGACGCTGGTATTCATATTGCCAACATGCGCCCTTTTGTTCGCCGCAGAGCATAAACTCAGACCTTTTTTTTTACTCAGTCGTTGGCTGATGGTGAATTCGCGAACGCACCCACCTTCCCGCGTTAATCACTATCTGGGTGAGAACAGCGATCAAAACTTCCCTCAGTAATGACCTCCCTCGGTGGCAGTCAGATTTCTTCCGATACGGTGGAGCCATATCGCTCACCGTTTGAGGTTTTGTTTGCCACGAGGAGCCGCAAAGAGTTTGCCCCCTTTGGCAATGGTAATCGAACATCCAACAGCACAGCAAGTCGGCATCGTGCTGCAGCCGAGCGCGTCTTCAAAAATGTAAAAAGCCTACGCTCACGCACAGCGCACATGTGTCCCAATGTTTCTACGCTCAATAATGGCGCCGTTTTCCCGAGATAACGAAAGCCGCGCGGGTTATTCGTCACGTGTCAAGCCTCGTCCAATGGGAGAGCTGAAAACGGCGAAGAAGTCAGGAGAGGGCTAGAGGGCGGGGAGGAAATTCTCCTTTCCTATTTGAGCAATGGTTTGTGCTACCTTTGGCACATACAGGGACCCTAGGCGGAGGCTCGAGTCGGCTCCCCCTGCACGCTTGCCTTATAGGGTATTTTCCGCAGCCCGATAGCAAGTGCTTGCGTGGCTCAGTGGTAGAGTATCCGGCTCCCACGCAGCGGGCGCGGGTTCGATCCCGGCGGGAATGGGGTACTTCTTTCGCGTTTCCGGCGATAGCGGTCACGCGGCGGACGCCATCGGTGGCGGCATCATCGCGACCCGAAATGGCTATTGGAATGAGCCCATAACAGCTTACGCTGTAAAATGTCGCAGTTTCGCCCGAAAGGCGAAGCATCAATTGCGGTAGCAAATTAGTAGAGAGCTATAAGGAGTAGGGATAGTAGTTTTATCGGCTGCATAAACTTGACACCTTCGCTTACTACCTGAATTAACAAGCGTGGTGTCAGCTTGCAAAAGCAAACATAAATAGACTCGATGGCCGCAAACAACCACTGTCAAAACGCGGGCGTGGGGAAGCGCGGCTGCCCCAGCGAGCGAAGGTTCGTGCGGTCTTTCACTTCAACGAAAACTTAGCGGCGTAAGCACAGCGAATACAAAGGTCAGAGCCGTGTGGAGATCGCTTTCAAGATACGGTGCGCGCGACAACACCGCGGCCAGCCGGCACAGGTGCGAAGTACAAGAACGCATTTGTTGGCAGAGTAGAAGCAGCCGCCCCCCTCCCTCTCTTCCGCACTGCCTTTGTGGGAGATTGCGTCGCCAGTTACCCTTGCGCCCGGTTGCAAGATACGCATTTAGTGCCGCAGCACAGCGTCGCCTCCCCCCACCTCCCTCCCTCCCATATCCCCACGCCCTTTCGCGCGACGGAAGTCGCGTTTGCTCTCCGCTGTGCGTTCGCTCTCCGTGAAGGCGGGCGTTCTCCTGCGCTCTTTGACTCCACGATTTTATCGTCCTTGGACTTTATACGGATCCTTACGACGACAGCGACGGTAGAAATCCGCTTGAACTGTCCATATAATTGCTATTGCAATAAAATAAGCGCATTATGATGAGCTGTAGGTCAGATCGCAAGCGCTGTCAGCCGTTACTGAGGCGGTCAGCGAGCTAGGCCTAGGGTTTCGTTCGGCCGTATCCAGGTAAGGGCGAAATGCAAGAACAAGCACTGGGTGCACATTAAAGAAACTCCCGTAGACACAAATTATTCTGGCGCCCCCACTACCGTGTGCTTCATAATGAAATCCTCGTTTTAGTACCTCCCACCCCCACCCCACTAAAAAAACGGCACCCGCGCGTGCAAGCGTGGGCGGCGAACGTGTCAGGAGCCTACGCGACGTCGCAAAAGGGCCTAGAATTTTGTATATCGACGGTGCCTACCACTGTTTACAAACATGGCGTAGGTCTATAGACCAAGTACGGGTGTGGGCTCGTGTTCGCCTCCGTGGCCTTAGTGAAAAGTTGCTGAGCCGACATATTGGCCCGCATTAGTGACGTAAACTACAAAGTCGTCCCTGACAATGCGGCACAAGCATGGCGTAGACAAAAGCCTAGCTCTGACATAGTTCACGTCATCCGCATGAAACCATATTGAGGCAAAAGCCTTAGATGTCGACGTTGACAGTGCCCTTGGGGGTGACCTTGCGCTGACGTTAGCGAAACTGCGCCGTGACGAAAAATGGCGGACGCTCGGATCAACGTAAGATTTCACAGGGAGCTTCTTGTAAACAAAGTAAATTACTGGCTTTGAAAAGCAAATTTGGTAAATTTCGGTCTGGGTGGGAATCTAACCCGCGTCTCCGCGGTGCGAGACGAGCGCGGGTACCAGAAGCAACGATTGCTCCACGGATGCCAGAACCACCAACCGCCGTTCGTTAAATGTTCCACTGAAGTGGTGTATTCCATTCCCATGTCGGGATGTTCTACGTCGGCGAAACTGGTCGCTGTGCCAATGACCGTTTAGAGGAACACGCTCTGAAACGAAAAAAAAAAGATGATAAATACGCACCCATAGTTGCGCACGTCAGCAAATGTACGGATTGTGTGGCCCGGTTGAAAGTGACAACGATTCTAGAAAAGAGCAGTGACAAGACCGTGTGCGTCAGTTTAGAAGCCTATCACGTTAGAAAGTTCGGTAGCAAGTGCTTCCACACCCCTTCCTTTGCTCTCTTTGATGCTGAATTTGATCTTCTGGATGCGGCTATCGGGGCCCAGATTGCGAAGAAAAACAATTGATTGCGTTTTGTTGCGCTTGGTTGGCTGTGTTGCGCATGCGTTGTTGGCTCGCTTTCACCCTTGATATGTTTTCCCCTTCATTTCCCTTGCTTCACTCTGGCATTTATAAGGTGGGCTATCCTTGCCAATAAAACCAGTTATTCAGCGCTTGTGTTTACGTGTATCCCTTCTTGTGATTTAAAGATGAACCAACTCGTCCAAAAAGAAGTATTGATGCTCCACGGTTGTGGCTTACTATAGATGTACCTATAGTGCGTGCCTGATTGCACATGTCACGTGGTCACAGAGACGCGCTTGTGCCACTGCTCGCGCGGTCATCGTCGTCTTCCACAGGTGGCTCCGATGCCGCTGATCATGCCAGCGTTAAGGAATTTCATGAATATGTGTGGCCAAGTTCGCGGACCGCTTCTGCGACTGTCCGTGTTTCCGTCCCTTCGAGATGTACAGCTTTCCTCGAGGATACAGAAATTTGCTCATCCTCCCGCGTTATATCGCTAACCTTCAAAGAAAAGGCTTCAGCCCGGGTACGTCGGCAAGAGTGAGTACCGCTCGTTAAACAATTAAAAAGAGAGTAGCGCCGCTTCCTGTCATAGTAGGTTTCGCGCACAGTATCTACACACATGTATACCCCAACTGGCACGGAAACTTGCGCCCCCTATTTCTCAAACGTGTCAATAATAAGTGGGTTGCCGCAAACTTGAATATATGCGCACTATATATGCACAATACCCGACGGTACTACACCGATAACGCACGAATGGTCGAAGCTGAATGTTTCGTGACGGTCCGCAAGAGTAAGCGAGTTAATAGCGGTTATACGTCTTTGCTACAAGGTATTACAATGTACCTACAAGGTAGAAAGTTACTTGTCAAGAAAGGGGTCAGGCAAGGAGACACAATCTCTCCATTCCTATTCACGGCATGCTTAGAAGAAGTATTCAAGCTCTTAGACAGGGAAGGCTTAGGAGTGAGGATCAACGGCGAATATCTCAGCAACCTTCGGTTTGCAGATGACATTGTCCTAGTCAGCAACAATGGAGATGAATTACAGCAAATTATTGAGGACCTTAATCGCGAAAGAGTAAGAATTGGGTTGAAGATTAATATGTAGAAGACAAAGATAATGTTCAATAGCCTGGCAAGGAAATAAGAATTCAGGATGGCTAGTCAGCCTCTAGAGTCTGTAAAGGAATACGTTTATCTAGGTCAATTACTCACAGGGGACCCTGACCACGAGAAAGAAATTTACAGAAGAATAAAATTGTGTTAGAGTGCATACGCCAGGCATTGCCAAATCCTGACTGGGAGCTTACCACTGTCGTTGAAAAGAAAAGTGTACAATCATTGCATTCTACCGGTGCTAACATAAGGGGCAGAAACGTGGAGGTTAACAAAGAAGCTCGAGAACAAGTTAGGGACCGCACAAAGAGCGATGGAACGAAAAATCTTAGGACTAACGTTAAGAGACAGGAAGAGAGCGGTGTGGATCAGAAAACAAACGGGGATAGCCGATATTCTAGTTGACATTAAGTGGAAGAAATGGAGCTGGGCAGGCCATGTAATGCGTAGGATGGATAACCGGTGGACCATTAGGGTTACAGAATGGACACAAGAGAAGGGAAGCGCAGTCGAGGTCGGCAGAAAACAGATGGGATGATGAAGTTAGGATGTTGCAGGCGCAAGTTGTAATACGCTAGCGCAAGACAGGGGTAATTGGAGATCGCAGTGAGAGGCCTTCGTCCTGCAGTGCACATAAATATAGGCTGATGATCATGAAGATTACAATGTACAGAACAGCTACGTTTCAAGCCTTGTGCGCACCAAGAACAATATTTACCAGTGTCACACGGGCGTTTGGAAGGGTTTGCAACCGATAATCCGTTGACTCAAAGGTCAAGTTCGAGCTGCTACACGGGCGCTTTCGAAGGCCGCGGAGTCAATAGTTTATCGACTCAACGGAGCACCCTACAACTCTATCGAAACATCAGAGGCGGTCATCGAAACCCCGACGGCCTTTGAGCAACGGAAGCGGAAAACAGCGCCAAAGGGCCCTCTCGTTCACAGTGTGCTCGTACTCCAATAGAAAGAAAAAATCAAACCAAATGCTCTCAAAAATAGTACATACGAGTGTTAATAATTATTTAATGAAGTATTTTTGCCACTTGAAATGTGCGAACTGCACATACTCTCGACAACAGCGACGTGCTTGTGTTCATTATGCTACAGTTTCGCTACTGTATACTAAACATATATTTATAACAATGTGTAAACAATTTAGTAAAATAAATTTCTGTGCTCGTGAGTGGATTTATTATTATTTACTTTTGGTGACATGAAAACGACGACGACGACGATGATGATGATGACTTATTGGCATCGCCTTTGAAAAGGGGCGGCGACATATAATCACCCAGCCTGCTTGAAGTTGAAGTTGAATTGATTTTCATCAGTAGTAAAAAAAATAACAGGTGATCAGGCATTATCAAGTAATGAGGTATACTATACGTGTGATTTATCTAGCATTATTGTATACCTCTCATTATTCTTTTTTTTCAAAAATTAGCTTGTACCGCTACGTATGACTTAAGAGATCAGGTCGTATCCATATTTTCCTGCTTTTTTTTTCCACCAGTACTCTCTAATCGTCTCTTGCTTATCTCTACGGCTGATCTGTTGATGTTCCTCCACTTTAAACCCAGTACTTTGGGAGTTGCACGTTACCTACGGTTCTCGCTGGATGGATCCCGTCGCATTCCATTAGGATGTGCTGAGTGGTCTCTGCATATTTACTGCAGCATACACATGTCTCATCTAGTTCCGAATATTTGCTCCGGTATGTTTTGGTCCTTAGGCAACCGGCTCGAGCCACAAATAGCAAGGTGCACTGGCCCTTGTGTTATCGTACAGATTTTTCCTTCTAATTTCTTTCTTCTCATTCTTGTGAATCTCCATGGTCCTTTTTGTTTCCATTCTTTGCATCCAGTTCACGGTCGTCTCTATTTCTCTCACTTTCTTTCTGATGACTCCTGGTTGTCTATTTACAGTTTCGATTATCCTGTACTTGGTTGCCAACTTCCTTGAGCTCTTCCTCCATTCTGTGTCCAGGCTTGTCATGTACAGATACTTGTGCACTTTAGCCGCCCATATATTTCCATCCATGTTCCTGAGCCTTCAAAACTAATTTTGCTCTGTGCTTCTCTGACCTCAAAAGAGGCCCAACCCATGTCATCCTGCACTGCCTCATTTGTGGTATTGCCGTGGGCTCCAAAGCCAATCGGCCTACTGATCTTTGGTAAACTTCCAACCCTGACAATAGAATGGCATTTGCGAACGTAGCGCTGGCACCATTACTCCTTTCCAGATTCCACGCACCACCTCATACTTATTGTGGCCCACAGTATTTCATTATTGCTACATTCCGCTTCCCCTTATTTTCAGATTATCTTGGAGGTTGCTTGAATTTTCTCCTTCGTTTATGTGTACGCCGAAGTACTTATATTGCTTCACTATGGGTATTATTTGCTGTTGAATTAACACCACGAAGTTACTTGTCTCTTCATTAAAGATAATAATTCCCGATTTCTCTGTGCTAAACATAAGGCCTATATTTGTCACTGCGTTGCCACATATATTCGCAAGTTAAATTAAATTATGGGGTTTACGTGCCAGAACCACGATCTGATTATGATGCACGCCGTAGTGGGGGACTCCGGAAGTTTGAACCACCTGGGGTTCTTTAACGTGCACCTAAATCTAAGTACACGGGTGTTTGGGCATTTCGCCCCCATCTAAATGCGGCCGCCGTGGCCGGGATTCGATCCCGCCTCCTCGTGCTCAGCAGCCCAACACCATAGCCACTGAGCAACCACGGCGGGTATTCGCAAGTATCTGTAAATTTTGTATTGTCCGCTAGTAGCACAGTGTCATCTGCGTACATCAGTCGAGGGACCTTCTGTTGCACCATTTGTCCATTACGCGTGTAGGATAAATCAAACCCTAATTCGCTGTTTTCCAGTCGTCTTTCTATACCCTTAACGTATAAAACTGTATCGGGAGTTTTTAATCTTGCTCTACAACTTTCTCATTGACACTTTGATAATTAGGACAGTACCTCTCGAGTTATATAATGAAATACAATTATTTAAATAAATCAGTAACGAAGAAATTACTGGCGGCTACTCCACTGTACTGGAAACAATAGGCACTAGGTTGGCTTCGCGTAACGCCGTTCCTCTTTTTTGAAATCGTGCTGCGTGACAGCTGGGAGACCCTGTATATCACCGAGGTTACTTTAACTGGCCTGTACGAGTTCGTCTTATCTTATCTCCTTTGCCTTGTAGGTGAGGTTCATCTTGTTTATCGCCATCCAACGGGAATTTTCTTTGTTCAAATCATTTGCTCTATGGCATAGTCAGCAGTGCCTTGCTTTCGGACCGAGGTTTTGATTAGTATCTGGATTTCATCGGGTCCTGCTACCACGTTATTAGGGGCATTTTCCACGGCCTTTTTCCAATAAACGCTTTCTATGCTAAATTTTGACCTCCCAGGCCTCTCTGTTGTTGCTGGATCTTTGTCTCAACTACGCTTTTTCTCGTACCGAAGTTATCCTAATAACGTCTGTGATGTACCACAGCACATCGTCTCCTTCGTAGATGTTACCATGTCCATCCATTATAGCCGTTTGCAAGCTTTTAGTTGGAGCTCCGAGTGCTTTTATATGGTTCCAGAATTTTTTGGGGCACCTTTGTCTCTTTGTGAATGTTATGCACCAACGTTCACTTGCGCATTTAATTTTGTCTTGCACGAGCTCACTCGCCACCTTTTTCTTTTCTCGGTATGTATTCCATCTAAGGAGCACCCCTTCTTGTAATCCAACTTTTTGGCTTCTTAATGAACCCTAGATGCCTCTTTACGCTCTCCTATAGCTTGCTTTGTTTCCTTGTTCCACCACTTACGTGGTTTTCTCTTTCCAATTCAACAATTGTTGTGCGTCTCTACCTTATTTCATGCTGCATAAATCCACCATTTCCTTATATTCCCAGACTGCTGTAGGAAAAGCCTCAATTTTCTTCGCTATGTTTTTACGATCTCTGTTATTTGCTCTTCATTCATTTGTAAAAATTCTGAGGCTATGGTTCATGTTCTTTGTTGGTATCTCTCCCAAACTTCAATGCTAAACGTCTATGATCGCTTCCCAGGCTATTTTTTCCATTTTCGTCTATTATCATTTGGTCCGTTGTTCGTAGACCATTTCTGAGACTAAGGCGTAGTCGATACATGACTGCCTGTTTCCGCATTGCCACGTTACCTGCCCATGATGATATTCTCCCTGTTAACTGCTCTAAGGTTGTGTTCATCCCACAGATCCAGCACTAGAGAGCCGTTGTAATCAGTATATCTGTCTAATCATCCATGTGTGCGGTAATATCTCCCCAATATCACCTGGCCCGACTTGCTGAACTCATTAAGATCGCTTCTAATGCATAAACCATTCCTTATTTTTTTCTCTGCTATCACTACTGTCCATAGGTAAGCTACTCCCAGCCACGTCGTTCTTGCCTTGCCATGTGCGCTAATCCATAATGCTCTTTACATGTCTCGTTTACCCTTCGCCGCTGGAGACCTCGCCTAATTAGTACGCCTACGCCTCTGCCTTCCTTGACCCAGTTATTCTGTTGCACCCTTCCCATACAAATTGTCAATAACAGGCGGCTGCTCCAAATCTCGTAGATGCGTTTCGGTCAAGGCGTACATGCTAATCGCTTCATCATTCAGCTGCGTTTGAATTCCAGTAATTTTTCCTGCTTGCGACCACCTGTATGCTAATGTAGCAAATTTTAGTTTCTCTACTCTTATCCTTTTTACGTCTTTTCCTGACTCTTGGTCGTCTAATTCTGCCCTTACTGGTGTTTCGGTACGTTCAATATCATCCTGCTTCCTGATTGCCTGGAGCCCAACTAAAAAAGCTACAGCTTGCGCCGTGAATTGACATCCGACCGGCGTTGCTACACTTTCACTAAAATGTATCCCGTCACGCACAAAACCGCCTTCGCGGCCTACTCGGTGCACTTCTCGGTTGATGTCAATGACCGTAAAATTCATTACTTTAGCTAGAGTCCAAATTTCCCTGTTTACTGCAAGAACTGGGCTTTCAATTTCATACCCCTGCCATTAACCTCTGGCACCGTGCACACCGCGATTTGTACTTCCTTTGAAACGTTCCGCAGGTCGTGACCCCTTTGGCTATTTGCTTTGTGATCCCTACCCCTCGTCCGTGCAGTAAGTCAACAACTCCGCCCATTATCACTACTAGGTGTCTCTCCTCCATTGTGTCCCACATGCGTCTTTGCGTTCCGCACCTCTCTAATCAGTTTTCCAGGAAGCGCGCTACCTGGACTCGCACCTGGACGACACTATAGATTCGCAGCGCCACACAATTTTTGCGAGAAACGCCTGAACACTCAACGGCCTTTCAAGAGTGCCGTGTAGCACCGCCACAACATCTTTGAGTCGATAGAGTTGCGGCATTCCGAAGGCCGTCGACGGGAAGGTCTTCCAATATG